>NC_056735.1:1389200388-1389222888 GCF_019279795.1 Protopterus annectens | reverse complement strand
TTTTTAGCATGTGAAAGTTCAGTAACTTTACGAATTATTTCTAGGTGACTATGGATGGCACCAGTGTTATCGGGTATAGAGTAACACTTTAGTTGGATGATTGTGCAAGTACTGGCAAAGGGGTTACTTAAATGCATTTAATTCCAGATACAGTCTGGATGGCAGATGTGGAATCAAGTTGGATGGCAAACAATTTGCATCTAGTTCCAGATTCAGTTTGGATGGCAAAACATCACTGGCTGTCATTTCCAGATGCAATGACTTAAATGTTTTTTCATTTGGTTCTGCTGGTGATAGATGCCGGTGCTTCATGTGGTCTGATATCAATGTATCTCCTCTTTACTTATCACAAAGGAGAGTATTTTTGGCATGCGACACAGGAATGTAAGTAGGGAAGTCCTCACAATGGATGGGAGCGCTAGTTGTTAGCAAAAAGAAGTATGGTCTTTTTCATCTGGGGCTAATTGAGTTTGTCTGGGAATGTGCTTTAATGTAGACAAATTCTCTGGGTTGTAGATCATGATGGTCCTGCTCTGTGGGTTGTTGGACTGCTATGGATGACACTATAGTATTTTTGCAAAATATAACAAAAGATTTGCAATACAAAATCTTGAATTTAGCAATCTCTTGCAAGTCAGTTAATAAAATTCTGTCATGTGTACAAATGGAAAAGGCTGCTACAAATTCAACATCATATCTGTGAACACAGGAGTCATCCATGAAAAGAATTAGTGTTAAAGAAAATCTTCTAAACTTAATGGAGGAGTAAGCACTGTCTCAGTAACAGCTACATATTCATGAGGTTCTCCTTCATCTGCTGTAGCAATTAAAGAAGCATGGTTAAGTGGTGGACATTAAACAACCTGTAAAGAAGAATTATTAAGTATAGACAATATGTATTTAGACAATCGTGCTGCGGATAAATATTGCATTTTAGCCCTTAATAACAAAGCTTTTACATAATGCGGAACTACCACGTTAGTCTCACGACAACAGTCAATGCAGCCACCATGTGTACCAAACACTCTGTCACAGCCACCATCCTAAGGAACTGAGGGGGGGGGCTGCTGCTACAGGATCAAGATTTGTATTGAAATAATCAACAGGTCTAAAACCATTATTTCTACATTGTGATAGTAATCCTAGTGCCACTTCTTTCACTACAAAATAAGAAAAAATATTATTAGAATAATCTGGCAACCCAAGATCAGAAGGATTTAAAGGTAATGTTTTTAATTGCAGAAAAGCTTGTTCATAATGATCGTGGCAGAGTAAAAGTTCAGGGGTATTTTTTAATAATTTTAACAGAGGTTTAAGTACTCTTGCACAGTTAGATATCCATTGCCGATAGAAACCTGTTACTCTCAAAAAGACTCACAATTGATGTAATGTAATAGGAAGTGGTGCAGTTTGGATCACAAAAATACATGAAGGCAAAAATCTGTCTAGCACCTTCTGAAATAAGATGTCCCAAACATTGAAACTGCAATTTTCATAACTGCAGTTTGTTTCTATTAACCTTGAATCCTAGTTTTGCTAACCAAGTCTTGTTTATGGTCATGCATGTTTTTTGAAGCAAGAATCAACTCATCTATGTATTGAATCAAAGTAGATCCACAAAAAAAAAACGTAATCTTGTCTAATTGTTTCTTCATTTCTCTAGAGAAAAGGGTAGAAGATTTTACATACTTTTGCAGTAAACTAGTCCAAGTGTACTGCTGTCCTCTATAAGTAAAACAAACAGATATTCACTATCTGGATGTATAGGGATAGATAAGAAGGCAGATGAAATATCTATCACTGAGAAAGTTGCGATATCTGAAGAGATAGTAATCAGTATTGTTACAGGATTAGGAAAATTGGAATTATCAGTACTACAACAGCATTCAATGAACATAACTCTAGTACAAAATTACACATCTTTTTTGGTTTCTTAACTGGTAAAATCAGAGTATTACAAGGACAGTGAGTTGGGAAAAGGTTTGATTTCTTTTTTTCTTTGTTTTTGCCGACAAATGATACTAAACTACCATAGATAAGATATCACAGGGTTTTAATGTTTATTCACAGTTTCTATGTCCTTTATAAACCATAACTCATTTTTGGGTAGCCCAGAGCTGCTGGGGGTTTGAATTTAACTTGTCTATAACAGCATTTTCTTCATTCTGCTCTGATGTTATAATAGCATAAAAGGTATCTTCATTTGTAGAGATAATGCTTGAGTATAATCCTAAAGATATATTAGGAATATCAAGAAATACAACATCACAGTACATCGGACTTTACGCAGTCATTAACTACCTAACAGACTGAGAGGGGTTGAATTTCCTACAATAAAAGCATGCTGACCAGTTTGAACAGGGACAGGTTTAGTTTCTAGATAGTTGAAAGGAACTCTGGATACACCTGCACTATGAATTGTATGTTTAGAAAGCATAAGGTGTTCAGCATTTGCCACAGTAATCATTGATCTAGTAGCAATTGTATAGATGTGAAATAGATGTATTTTGCACTGTAACGCTGACAAAAAGACCATGCTGATCAATCAATACCAAGTGAAATAACTGGTTCTTCTTTGTGGCTGCTTTAATGAGGCTGCCAAGCAGTGGTCCATACAGAAGTGTTTCTTTTACTCTGTTGTTTTACTTGAACATTTGGCGAACATGCTTGCTGTCCAGATAATGGACTCTCACTTCATGAGTGCCCAGTCTGACCACAATTAAAACAAGCAATTAAACATGGTGCACCTTGCAGTGATGATAGTGAATCAGGGAATAATAATTTTGCTGATATTGTGATGGAATTTAACTCTTTTCACCCATTTTTTCTTCCCAGGTCTCATGAGTTAGTATTGAACTGCAGGAGCTGAATATCTACTATTTTTTTGTTCTTTTTTTTCCTAAGTATATTATCAGCAACATATTGTGCCTGATTTACAATTATATGAATGCCTCCGTTTGGCTAATTTAAACAGACATTTGTAATCTGTTCTTGTACAGGTAGTAACAAACCCTCTACAAAAGCTGCTGTCAATCCACTGGCTGCCGCACCTTCTGTAGGCTCTGGATGTCTAAAGAAGGCTTCAAATGCACCTATCATAATTTGTAAATATGCATTAGGAGATTCATTCTCTTTCTGTACAGTAGCTTTTAATCTTGCCCAATTAGGGGTTGAGGGCATGCTGGGCCAATAGCTTTTAAGAGGTTATTTCTAGCAGATAGAAATCCATCATCTGTATGTTTCGGAATAGTTTAATTTATATTAGATTTATCCCATGTGTTCCTAAAAATATCAGGAAGTGTGGAGGCTTTTAATACTGCTCTCAGATATCTGACAGTAGGATTTTGCAAACAACAACAAACAACATAGCCTTTTTAAATTTTTGCATAGTTTGCCAAATGTCTTTGAATTTGAAAGAGAGAATTACAATGGTTTGAAAATCCACTGCATTCCATGGTGGCACTACTCTTATAGCAGGTTTAGCCTCACTATCTCTAGCTGCTGATGAATTTGTTACTTCCTGTAAGGGCATGCATTTTGTGTAAGAGGCATATCAGAATCAGTAGAAAACTCAGAGTCTGCCTGTTTTCCTGCAGTTTGCTTAGTAGGAGATGTCCACTGCTATTCCTCCTCACCTATTACAATTAGAAATTAGCAGAGAAATAATTCAGGACTTATTATACCTTTATTAATGGGTTACAACACTCTTTTTCAGGCTCTCTCACTTATTTTACATAACAGTTCATGCAGAGAGGTTATTCAAGCCTTATTATACCTTTATTATTGGGCTGAGACACTTTTAGCCAGGCTCTCTCACTTATTTTATATAGCAGTACATGCAGAAAAATTACTAACCTGCCTGGTGGCGCAGCCTTAGCAGCCTATCTACATAGTCTTGCTGATTCACAGCACGGACACCTTTAGCTGTGAAGTAAATGAAGTGATATTGAGACACATACCTATCCATACTATCGACTACACTAGCAATTTTTACATACTTCAGTCCATGGCTACCTACTCAGTAGTGGGGCATTTTGCATCCCACGGGCCTCCTGTATCCATTGGTTCAGTAGGTCCTGCTTGTGTCTCTTCAGGTCTACATGGTGATGTTTAACCTGCTCACCAGTCCGAGGGATGCCTGTGGCACTGGTGAGTTCATGTGCGAGATGGTTCCAGGTCTCCATTTTGTATTCTGTGCCCTGAAACTGGCCCTGCAGGAGTCTAGCATCATAACGATGGACGAGGAGCCAAACCATGGGTTTTGACTCCTCAATGCCCCACCGTTGTGCTCGGAAGTGACAGTCCTCTCCGACAACAGCCATTGCTGCCTGCAGATGGGAGCTGCAACCAGTTATGGCGAGTATTCCTGCCTATGGAGCTTAAATATGCCTCATTTCCCGCACTTATTTGTGATTGTCTGGATTTGAACGTTCTCAACTGAGTGCACACCTGATTAGCACTGGGTAAACTTTGATTCATATGTATATGTGTGTTGACAGTCCATAAACATCAAATGCTGTCATGGCTTAGGGGATTAGTACTGTGATTATGGTGCACACTATCCTGGGTTCGAAACCTGTCATTGCTTTTTTATTTTACTACTGGCCTGACCGGTAGGGGGTATGGCTGGGTTTAGCTGACTTTGCTCAACTTTGCACAACGTTGCTCTAAGTTTACTGACATTGCCCACTGTTGCGCTGGTTAGCGCAGTGCACAGCTTCGCGCAAACATGTTTGGCTTCTGCTAGTTGGCGCGATGCACAGCTCCGCGCAAAGCTATTGCGCTAGTTAAACCAGTGCTTAGCTATGGGCAATGTTTCTTAAATGTGCTTACTATTGGTGAACGTTGCTTAGCAGTGCTTCACATTGCTTAACATAGGTTACTTATGCATTCATTAGTATGCATGACTGTTTCACTTTCTTATATATATTTAAAATATCGTTCACTATTACATAGGCCATTTTGATGCATTTTAATATAATTTAAAAGGTAAATGTCAGGAATTATTTTTATGCATGGATTTCCTACAGAAAAAGGAGAGGGGAGTGGTGGGACTCGAACCAGGAATGCCTCCTCTTTGTGCAAAGGCTCTACCACTACACTATTGCTATTTGGCTTAATTTGCATATAAGTGGTTTATTATCCTCTTCGATGTCTAAACTGCTAACTGTAGCTAAGCAATGGGCACACCCATGCACACATGCACAAATACAGGCAGCTATATGGTGAATAATAAAAAAAAAATTGTTTTACATTTTATTTCATTTGTACAGGGCTTTTTAATGTGGGGGAGTGTAGTGTTGGGGATATACACATTTGAGCGGACTCGCTCATATCTGCTGACATTTGCAGAGTTAGGCACTTGCAGGGGCATGGATATTTGGACTGCTCAGCAGTCTGACATGCCCCCTGCACTCCTACATGCTCCATGTTAGCCAGGGAGTTGAGTCAGCATGCCCTCATGCATATGCATGACACGCTGACGTCATACTCTTAGAAGGCCATCTCCGAGTAGGGTTTTGTTCACCCTACATGGAGGATTACTGAACCCCCCCCCCATAGTCTTATCAGCAATGAAAACATGCTTACATCTTAATGGAACAAAAATATAATCTGAATACTGTAAATAATATTCAGTAATACATTCTCTATTATACTTATTTTCACATTCCCCTAATCCCTTAGATAGATTATTATATATTTGGGGGTATACACACCAGTGCTTAGCTATTTTTCTTAAATGTGCTTTTTTATTTTACTACTGGCCTGACCAGTAGGGGGTATGGCTGGGTTTAGCCGACTTTGCTCAGCATGCTTAATCTTGCTTAAAGTGCTAGTTTTTTATGATGAACTTTTATTAGGAAATCTTTTCATTTGTTCCATAATTATGTCTGTGATACAACTGTTTCCCGTTATTAGCTAATACTTATTACCATTTGATCTGAGGGTATTGCAGTGGGTACTGAATGACACTGCCGACATAGTCTAGTGTTATAAACTAACCCAGAGGGATGACTGGAAGTCCTGGAAGTAACCTGAACTTTATCTGGGGAAGTGGTAGTTGTTTATGCAAAATTCACTTTCACCTGCCCTCTCAGAGAGAGAAGTGTCAGACTCTTGCGGCATGGGTAGGTCATAAGGTGGAGGGGTTGCAAAAGGTAATGGAACCCAATCACCATCTGATGATTCTGGCTATGTGACTGATAACTTTTCTGGCTGTTTTAATGGATACATACCCCAGGAGTGGGATTTTTCAGCTATTTAACAGGCAGACAACAATGCATAAAGTGCACACTATCTAGCTAACAATAGAGGCGTTCCACAGGGGTCCATTCTCAGACCCCTTCTCAACACCTTCATCAATAGCCTTCACACTGCCACTCAGAAAAGCTCATTAATCCAATATGCCAATGATTCAGGGTCTATGTTACATTATCGAACAGTGAAAAGTGAACAGTGAATGCTCTATCATCAAACTGTAAAAGTCGACAGCACTAAACACAGAAGACAGGGAACATCGATTTTTTTCCTAAGGGAAAAAAAATCAGTGGGCCGTCTTCGGGACTTTGCAATTTCCTCCACTATGGTGCAATCTTGGACTTAGGTTTATAAGTTCATAGGTAGGTACTAGGCTATTAGCCCTAGGGCCTATATAAAACGTACCCTGACTTTCGCCACCCAAGAAAATTATTTTCCTCTGCCCCTGTCGCGCAGAGCCACAGAAGTGATCCTTGGGGTGAATTTCCTATTTCCCACCCAGTCATCAAGATTTTTCTTGAAGAGTGCTAATGAGGAGCTCAGTTTGACATAGACAGGTAGTCTGTTCCAGAGTATGTGAAGCCTCTGGGACAGGAATCTATCCCTCCAGCATGTTCTGTTTATTGTCGTGACAAGGTTTAGGTCCCTAGAGCATGTAGCTCAGAGGGATTGGGATTTCTTTAAGTGGAGCATGTCCAACAGCTCTGGGTTTGACATAGCTTTGTATGTTAGGCAGAGATCACATCTGAGTAGGCATATGCGACGGAGTAAAGCTGGAGTTTTTTGAGACGGTCTGCATAGGGCATCTGTTTGAGGCCAGTAATCCTCTTTGTGAGGTATTTCTGTAGCCTTTCCAGTTGTTGTAGATGTCTTGTGAGGTACATACCATAAGGGGCGTTGTACTCTATAATGGGTCTAATAAGTGATGAATAGAGGGGGAATAATGACCACTTTCTTTCTGGATGAGAAACCTTTTGTGATGAGGTGAGCCACGTAGAAGGATTTTCTGACCACTGTGATGATGTGATTATCAAAGAAGAGACTACTGTCCACCTGTGTCCCAAGATCTCTTATCTCACTTTCGGCATTAAGTAGACTACCACTTATGTGGTAGTTCATGGGTACAGATTTTCTACCAAAGAGAACAACAATACACTTTTTGGCATTGAGCTTCAGGCCATGGCTTTGACACCAGGCATCTGTTTCAGTGAGGCCCATTTGTAGTATGTCCACATCGTTAGGAGTTTTGATTATGGCTCCTAGTTTGCAGTCATCTGCAAACTGTGTTAGCCAAAGACCTTCTGTGTTAGCCTATACTTCAGAGAAGTAGATACCAAACAGGAGAGGACCCAGGACTGAACCCTCTGGTACTCCACTTGTCACTGGTATGAAGTCAGATTTGGAGTCTGCTACTTTCACAGTGTGGGTTCTGTCCATGAGCCAGTTGGCAACCCATCATGTGACATAGGGATTTATACCTAGTTTATCTGGGTGGCCACGGTGGTGCAGTGGTTAGCATTGTCACCTCACAGCAAGAGGTTCTCTGGTTTGATCCTCGGCTGGGGTGCCTTCTGTGCGGAGTCTGCATGTCCTCCCTGTGGTCGTGTGGGTTTCCTCCGGGTGCTCCAGTTTCCTCCCACATCCCAAAGACATGCTGCAGGTGGATTGGACACTCTAAATTTGCCATAGGTGTGTGTGTGTGTGTGTGTGTGTGTGTGTGTGTGTGTGTGTGTGTGTGTGTGTGTGTGTGTGTGTGTGTGTGTGTGTGTGTGTGCCTTCTGTGGAAGGATGGGCGTCGGGCTGGCAATGCCACACTGTAAAACTCCACTGCCAATCATGAGTGGACAGGTGATCTGCTGTGGTGAGCCCTAACCGGGAAAAGCCGAAAGAAGAAGAAGAAGATCTATAATTCCAGAGTGTGGGATGGTGTCAAAAGCCTTGGCGAGATCTAGATAAGCTGTGTGAACCACCTTACCCTCATCTATGGCTTTGGTGACTGCTTCAAAGAAGTCAATCAGGTTTAGGAGACATGATCTGCCTTTTACAAACCTGAACTGGGTAGGGTCCAGAGTTTGGAGATTAACAATGTCTTTGTTTATCAGTTTCATGATGATACGTTCCATGGCCTTGCAGACCAGGCTCATCAGGCTAATGGGGTGGTAGTTCCTGGGTTCTGTCATGGGTCCCCCTTTGTGGAGTGGGATAACCATCATGGTGCGCCATTCAGTGGGCACAAAGCCTAAGGTGAGGCTATGACTGAACATGGTACTTAGGTAGGGTGCCAGTTCATTCTGTAGTTTGTGTAGAACGCAGCTTGGGATATTGTCAGGTCCCATGGATGCTGTGTTCTTGGCTTTGGAGAGTGTGTTTTTTACCTGTGCAGCCATGATTACAGGTACTTTGCATTCTTCCGGTATAGAGATGGGCCCTCTAGGGGGTGAGAGGGGGGTAAAGTTAGCACTGAACCTATCTGCCAGGATGTTGGCAATATTAGTTGGTTCTGTATATTTAGTGCCATTGTGCTGTAACTCAGAGCAGATCTGAGTGTTGCCATTGAGATTCTTGACATAGCTATAGAATGCTTTGTGGTTGTCTTTAGAGTCAGTGGCAATTTTGTTTTCGTAACTAGCTTTGGAGGATTTTATGAGGGATCTCAGCTTCTTACTAAGGTTGACCAGGGAGTTCCTACAGTCATGGGATTTTACTCTTTTTTGCAACAGTTTCTTTCTTCTATTGTAGAGTTTGTTTATGGCAGAGGACCACCAGATTGGCTTCCTTTTTTTGGAGGATAGCATCTTGGTACTATTAGGGATAGCATGATCCATGAATTCGTGTAAGTGCTTATAAAGTGCATTTGTTTAGGATTCAGCAGTCATAACTCTATTCTCCGTCTGCATGGGTGTCATGAAGTTTGCCACTTCTGTCTTAAGAAGTGTGAAGATGGCTTTGAAGAAGTTTTTTATGGTGGTTTCCCTAACTGGGGGTGGGGACGGGATGTGGATGTCTAAGGGTGATTAGCTTGTGGTCGGATCTGACCAATGAGGGATTTACCTCTGGTGTGGAACACTGGTTGCCCATGTTAGTAATGACCAGGTCTAGGATATTGCTGCCCCTGGTGGGGGTGTGAATAAGTTGATCCAAGGCGTTGGAATTTATGAATTCCAGAAAACATTAAGCAAAAGAGTTGGTACATGAGTAGTTTTCCCAGTTAATGGTAGGGTAGTTGAAATCACCCATTGTTAGGGTATTGGGTTGTACCCTAATACTTTCCAGTGTATCAATAAATGAGGAGTGGGAATCCTGGGGCATGGTGGTGAGGTCTGTATTAAGCTACAATTTGGATTGCGGCTTTGCCCAGAGTAACCTGTACTTGGATAATCTCAGATGCATTAGGCTGTGCAACTAGCCTGGAGGTGTGGATATCCTTAATGAATATAACTGAAATGTATTACTCACTGATAAAGTAGCGATGAGCAGAAAAAATCAAATGAATAAAAATCACACCGCTACTCCACAGCTATTAAAAGTTTAAAATGAAATATTTATTACAATTGCTTAAAAAGCATTTTAAATGTTTGGTTAAACTCCAAACAAAATAGTTCTTCTTAATAAGACCACTGTCGTTTTCAAAATACAGGAGTCCGTATTGTTGCAAGTTTGAAAAATGCAGCTTGTTGCAATTGAAATCCCTGAATGCATATAACATGCCTAGATGTTTATGACCAAAAAGCAAATGCTCATATAAATGCAGATTCCAATTTAAAAACAGAATAAGCTTACAATTCCTGTTGTTGTTCCAAATTCGCTCATATAGCAGAACGCTGTATAAGGAACATTGGTGTTCCTGTTTGTTATGCGCAAATGTAGAAACTTGTAAACATCACTCAAATTTCAAAATAAAATTCTTAGGCTTTAAATACTTGGCACCAGAGTGTTTAAGCAGCAAAATGTGACATGCTGAAACGCTAGGTTTCTTTTAGAGTAAAGCTTGGGTAAGCTTAAAGCACTCAGCAAACAAACAGTTCTTCAGTTAGAGTGCTAAGTACCAAATGTAGTCCACCAACCAGTTTTCCTTTTAAACAAAACTTGCAATTACTAGAGGCACTCGACAATACGAGCAGTTCTTGAACCAAAGTACTAAGCAGCAAAACTTAAAGCACTCGGCAAACAAACAGTTCTTCAGTTAGAGTGCTAAGCATCAAATGTAGTACACCAACCAGTTTTCCTTTTAGACAAAACTTGCAATTGCTAGAGACACTGGACAATACGAGCAGTTCCTGAACCAAGGTATTAGACAGCAAATATGATAGAGCAATAAGATATTCTGTTGAGTACAAAGTACTGATAAGACGTCCCATAAACACACAATAAGCGCTATCGAAAATTCCTTCATCAGATCATACGGAACAAGGACACCATTACTTAAACTTATACTGCAGTCTTGACCAATAGAATTCAAATTAAGAGGCAACACCTTTTTGAGAATTGGCTTCGTCCACTTATTTTCATATGTTGGTGACACATAGGAGACGTTTAATATTTTTCTTATGTTTATAACTATAGTGCAGTTGATCTCCCACTATAGAGCGTAACTTGGAGTCTTGTAAGAATCAGCCAGAATTTGTCAATAATTTCTCTGATCTGCCTATTGTCTGTGCTATAGGTGATACATAGCCTCATAGGAAATGGATTGTTTTGCTTGTTCTCATGAACTACAGTTCTCTGTCTATTCTTCAAGCAAGGTTGGTATGTATTCATTTCAGTATCTCTTTTCGAATATCCTCGTACTCGTAAACAATTTCATAATTGAGTCACCTCTTGCTGAATCACAGACTCCTGCGTGCATCTTTTATTGATTCTTGTGATCTCATTCTTCATAATATTACTAGTTACATGTCTCGGATGCATGCTACTTTTATGGAGATAATGATTTCTCCAGGTAGGTTTCTTATAGAGTGTTGTCTCTATCTTTCTTTCTTGGTTAAACATGACATTCACATCTAAGAAATTCACTGAATCACGTGACACTTGGCTAGTAAACTCCAAGAAAGTCGTAGTCCCATTCAAGTACTTCAGAAACAATGAGAATTGTACTTCATTCCCTCTCCAGAGAAGAAAAAGGTCGTCTACAAAACGACAATAGAATTTTACATTCTGTAACCAAGGATTGTAATGACCAAGACCATATTTACTTTCCCAATCTGAGAGGACAATGTTCGCATAACTATTGGCACATGGTGTGCCCACTGCAACCCCCAGCGTTGCCAGTAAATAGAACTTCCATAATGGAAGAGATTCGTGTCCAATACAGTTTCCAGCAGTGAACATATTAGATTGATATTAACACTGTCCCTATTTTCTTCTTCCATAACCTTTCTTACAGCTTCTATTCCAAAGTTATTGGGAATTGATGTAAATAAACTTGTAATGTCCATAGTAATCAATAACAGATCTTCTCTCTCTTCTAATGTTTCCATGGTGTGTGTCAGTTTTTCCATGAAGTCATCAGTATCTCTGAGGACACTAGGAATTCTCAACAATATTTCTTTAAGATTTTTCTCTACAAAAAGTGAAAGATCCTTGGCCTGAGACTATGGGCCATAATGGTGGATTTAAGGGATCTTTATGCACTTTAGGCAACCCACTTATAGAAGGGATAGTTGGGTAATCCACCTTAAAGAACTGGTATTGCTCATTAGTTATGCTACCTTCTATTAGCATAGAGTATAATAAGTCCTGAGTCTTATTAATCATCCTCTCTAATCTTGTAGCATCAATCTCCTGATATGTTACTGAATCTCAGAGCATATTAACCATCTTCATTTTATACCATTCAGAAGAGAGGACTACTATAGCTCCTCCCTTATCTGCTGGTTTTATCACAATCCCATCATTTCGTTGTAGATCTGTCAAAGCTTGCCTTTCCTGAGCTGTTAAATTATGATAATGGTGGACATCCTCACTCATTCTTAGTTGTTCTACTGCATCTATGCACATACGAGAAAATAACTCCGCTGCTGAAAGATTCATAGGTACAAAAGCACTTGGCTTCCTAAGTGTCTTATTCTCTTGCTCTTTATTCCCAAAATGCTTTTTAAAGTTATATTACATGCAAAGTATCTCATTTCTATGGCAAATTCACTCAAATCCGACTTTAAAGAGGGAATAAAAGTAAGTCCTCTCTCCAATAAGCTTACTTCATGCTTACTCAGAGAGTATGCTGAAAGATTGATGACTAATGAATTCTTAACTAATTCATTATTTTCTTCCATTTTCTGTCTTGACTCATTGATCGCGGATTCCTGTAGAAGGTCGGTTTCAAGAAAACCGGCAAATGTTGGTTTAATGGAATGTGATTCACCCCTCTCTTAGGGAGGGTGCCTATATCCTTGGTCTTATCTGCCACCTCTAAGGAGGTATCTGCTTCATTACTTTCATCTCCTTGTTCCATAGGGATATCCATGTGGACGCTAGATCCTTCTAAAACTGTTCCTCGGGTCCTTTCCGTGGGCTCTAATTGAATGGATGTAATCCGCAGACCTTCTTGGGGTGTATATTCTTGATTACTGGTTAACTGCCTCCCTCTGCTATTGTCTCCTAAAATATTCTTCTTTTCATTTCTTTTTGATGGATTGAAGTCATTCCGTCTTTCCTCCCTGGGCCATTCAAATATCCGACCTTGCCTAAAGTCCATGATATCCCTGGACAATTTTTTAATCTTCTGCTCCTTTATTCTTGTCTCATATAAGTTTAAGTTGAACTGTAGATTTTCTAATTTTACTAACTGAGAGTCGGATAGAGCTTAATTTATCCAACTCAACTTGTTTTTCTTGAATTAGATTCGTAATCCTCAGTTCCTCAGGTTTGAAAAGGTCTATTAGCAAACGTATGTACCGAAAGCTAGTTTCCAAATTTATTGCCTGCCACTTCACCAATAGCTCTGGATACTGGTTGCCATAACGAGGCATACATTTCACTCTCATTCCTCTTGGAATTACCTGCTTATGCATACTTGCTTCCATATGGTATCTTTGCCAAGTCAACCTCTTCAGGCGATATGCAGCTGCTTCCACTTCTGCTAGTATAGCATCAAAGTTAGCCTCATCTGCAACATCAGTCTTTATAGTTTCTGTGAAAGTATCATAATTAACTTGAAGCAATGGGTTGACAGCCCCTCCTGTAGTTTCTGCTTCTGAATTGCTGGACATAAGTAAAAATACATTCCGTGCTCTATCAGTCACTGATCTTTCACTCATTCTTTCGGCCATGTTCAGTGAGTAGATACCAAATAAACAAATGTAACTGAAATGTATTACTTACTGATAAAGTAGCAGTGAGCAGAAAAAATCAAATGAATAAAAATCACACCGCTACTCCACAGCTATTATAAGTTTAAAATGAAATATTTATTAAAATTGCTTAAAAAGCATTCTAAATGTTTGGTTAACCTCCAAACAAAATAGTTCTTCTTAATAAGACCACTGTCATTTTCAAAATACAGAAGTCCGTATTGTTACAAGTTTAAAAAATGCAGCTTGTTGCAATTGAAATGCCTGAATGCGTACAACATGCCTAGATGTTTATGACCAAAAAGCAAATGCTCATATAAATGCAGATTCCAATTTAAAAACAGAATAAGCTTACAATTCCTGTTGTTGTTCCAAATTCGCTCATATAGCAGAACGCTGTATAAGGAACATTGGTGTTCCTGTTTGTTATGCGCAAATGTAGAAACTTGTAAACATCACTCAAATTTCAAAATAAAATTCTTAGGCTTTAAATACTCGACACCAGAGTGTTTAAGCAGCAAAATGTGACAGGCTGAAACGCTAGGTTTCTTTTAGAGTAAAGCTTGGGTAAGCTTAAAGCACTCAGCAAACAAACAGTTCTTCAGTTAGAGTGCTAAGCATCAAATGTAGTACAGCAACCAGTTTTCCTTTTAGACAAAACTTGCAATTACTAGAGGCACTCGACAATACGAGCAGTTCATGCTTTTTATTCCATATTTCTTTTACCTCCCATGTCAATCAGATAGATGTCTTTTCAGTTATTGGGATTTTTATGCTAAATGTAAAGTTATATCAGCTGTCTTGTCTTGCTCATTTTTATACATATTATACTATGTAAATTCTATAATATGTTATATTTACAATGTTTTCTAATGTGGAGCCTTTCTCCCTGGGCCTCTGCTAAAACTGGGTTCTTGACCCAGTCGGACTTTCCTAATTACCAAATGTCAAATAAATGTCAAATAAATAAATAAAATAAATATCTCATGTTTGGTACTCGTACCTTTCCTCTCTCATTTGTCCCTCTCTCCTCCTCCTTTTGTTATTATGATTTCTCTACAACCGAGTAATTATTTTTTGACTTTTTTTCTCTGAAAGTGTAGAACTCATTTTTAAAGGTCATTAGAGAAAGTTCTTATCCTTGTACCTGAAAAATGCATGTTTGAGTCTTTCTAACTTTCAGACTTCATTGTAATTGCATACCTCTCAACTGTCCAGATTTTTGCATAATGCCCAGATCTTTGCCTCATATGTTTGGCCTTTTCCTCATAAAATTAGTGGTTTTCTGGTAAACCGCTGAAGATGAAATACACTGAATAATGACCTACATTAGAGTTTCAGAAAAATGCATGCTGACACAAATCCTGTTATTCGAGCAATTTTCTACGTTTATAAGATCAATATTTAAAATATGTCTCTATTTTGGGGTATTTGTCCCGCCATTATTTTAGGCTTTGTCCAGATTTCTTGCACTAAGGTATGGCTGAGATTTGTTTGCAAAATACAAGAACTGTACCTCACTGTGAGATGAATCTCTGTATGTTGTTATTGTTTGCTTCCTAGATCTCCACTGCAAAAGGTTCATGGTTAGTAAGGTCAAGTAGGAGTGTAAGTAACAAACTAAACAGAAATTAACTGCTTTCAGGTAGCATGAATATCCAGACAGAGAACAAGATAAATCCTTGTGGGATAAAGATGGTGATCTATCTAGATTAGTAATAAAGAGTATAACTGCTGTGTTCATGTGATCATTGTTGAAAGTTGTTTCTAGACATCCCTAGGCAGCAGTGAAACAGTGCAAAAGATGGTGGTGTTAAGAATGGACAAACCTTTTTATGGTTTGGTTAATGACATAACTGTGAAGATGAGCATAACATTTATAATATATCACAGAGACTGGATGCACTTCTTTTCACGCTTACCACTAAAAATGTCCCTTTTATTATAAGCACTGAATGTTTGCTTTTAATTGACAGAAAAATTAACATATATATATATATATATATATATATATATATATATATATATATATTTGTTAATTTGCTTTTTGTATGTGAAGTTACAGGTCATTGTAAAGTTTGATTTTAAATATTCATATTTTTTCTATTGCCTGCAAAGTTCTAGTCAGAAAGGCCAGTGGTCATTCTAGCAGTAGCAGTAGATTAGCCATTCAGAAGGGTGCGGTTTATGCTATATCATCCTCTGACCTTTCCTCAAATGTTTCCAGTCCAGGCAATTAATATCTTAATCAGTGGAGGAAGTACTACCGTTCTGCAACACAGTTGTAATGAAAAACAATGCACCTGAAGTAATGTAGCTTGTTTAAGATATTAAGTTATAGTATAACTCATAAACAAGTCCACGGAGGGTGCAAACGTTGCCAAAACCAAAAACAAAAGCACCTCAAACCCATCAGGTTAAAATACGAACAGCTTTAATAGTGACCACAAAGTACAACCAAAAAAATTAACACCACAAATGAAGAAATAAATATCCACTTCTGGAACCGGTATACTACAACCCAAACTGAGATTTATTGATAAAATTCACAAAGGAAAATACATCCACATTAGTCAAGCGCTTTCGTCAAATGACTTCAGAGCACAATTACATAGTCTCATCTCATTTTATACTTGTTGGTAATAAGTCTAATTAGTCAATAATTAACATTTAAAAAGGCAATGTCTAAAATAATCATGAATATATACAAAAAACTGTGTAAAACACTAGTAATTCTGAAATCAAACAGATATAATATTAGTTAAAAAACTAGATACTGTGTGAATATTGAAACTAACATGTCACAGTTTTGTAGCCCTAAACTTAAGTTCAGGTTTGATACTGATGGCATCATTAATACCTGGAACCTCTGAGGCATTTAGCTTAAGTTGTCACCTAGCTTCTGCTCTTAATAATTTGTTAGTCCAATCCCCCCCTCTAAAATCCACATAAACTACTTCTAAAATAGCAAACCTAAAGGAGTGGGAAGGATTAATGTTAATATTTTTAAATAGTGCAGTTTTTTCATCCTTTTTTATAATGCTATAACAATGTTCATAAATCCTACGATTTAACCTCCTTTCCGTCTTCCCTATGTAGAAACATCCACAGTCTTTGCATAAAGCTAAAAAAAAATTAACGCTGACAAAATTAAAATAACGTTTTCGTCACCAACTTCCTCAGATAAATTGGTCTCTTTGCCTTCATCTTATATAAGTTAAATAATTAGTGCATATCCAATGAACTCAGAGCTATAATTAAATAATAAAGACATACAAATATTTATATCACATCGTTCCATGAACCTTTTAAAATTTGACAATAAATACACAATGTACAAAATATAAAAAATATAAAATTGATTATGGTACCAAAAAAATCAAATGTGTGGATATTTGCATTTCACCAACTTTAGTGAATATGTATATTCTACATAAAAAAACAATCTGTCGAAATGGACTTTTGGTTCCCCCTACTGGAAAAATATTTCATTACAAATATAGCAAAAGTATGTGTAAATAGTGAAATATAAATATGTTAAAGTCCTAAAAATAATATTCTACATTACTATATGGTGAATTGTGAAGTTTCTTAAGGAAACACTAAAATTAATGAATAATTAATATATCTCCTAAAAAACTTTTTAATGTGTCTAGTCCTTTAAAATAACAATCATAAACTTATAACTTTGCAGATCTCAATTTCAACACTGGGGTAAGTGAAATCATATCATTTAGACCTGGAGATTTACTGGCTTCCAATATTATTTACCAGTACAATTCTCTGTACTCCGCAAGTTTTTCCCACATACCTCCTCTGGGGTCCACAGCTACTGTTTCCAATATAAAAAAAATGAAATTCTGCCTGTTTACATACAACACTGTGCTTGTATAGTGCATTATTTTCACTAACTCATGTTGGGGCAAGTTTGGTACACGTATTTGACTGTAGGTGAATACCACAAAGAGAGATATGGATCTTTCACCAAGGATTTTTTCATAAATTGCTTAACAACGTAATCACACTGGAAACAAATGTCCATTTTCATGGGCAACCCTGAAGCACTGCATAGTTAAGTAACTTGCTCAGAATCACATAAGGGAGAGCAAATGGAGGTGAAAAGAATCAAACCTTCTACCTTGAATACAAGAATAACATGTTTAGCAGCTCACAATCTTAATTTTCAGCAATAATTTCAAGTATAACAGTGGCTCAGAGCTCAAATTTAATAATAATGGAGTGCAGGTGGCACACACCCATACATGGATGTTGTAGACACATAATCATTGCTCGTTGTTTTTATTTTAAATGACTGCTGAGTTTTCTGGTGGCAAATAATGCTTGAATTTCCATGTTACAATATCAACATTCTCAGATTAGGGGATCAAGTATGTCCTGTTGGGATACAATCATTTTGACCTGCAGACATTCTGCATGCATGAGAGTGAAAGCAAACATCGCCCAAAGAAGTTTCAGGGTTCAGTGCTCATTATTTCTAGCCATGGGCCTTCAAACAGACCTTATATGAGTTTGACAAGAATGATGGAATAACTATATACACCTGTGTTAAAGCATTTGTCCATTGCACCCTTAAATATCTAGAGGCTTCCAGCCTTTCTAATATCCATTGGTAAACTGCCATTTCTTGACAGTTCTTTCATGAAATCATCTCCTCCAATAAAGTAGTTTTAGAGACCAGATTATTCATTAGTACACAATTATTTCTCATTTTCAGTGAGTATAACCTGAATTCATTTCCCAATACTGATGGAAGGACATCATTATTTGCACACTTATACAGTAAAATGAGGTACCTCTAACCAATCTATAAGTAACTGAATACAACAACAGTCTGATCAGTCTGTTCTTATCACTTAGATGTTTGACCTTATCAGTTTGTCTTGTTTAATATCTTTGTATTCTTTAAAATCTGCACTATTGAGAACAGTTAAAGACATAGGCTGAGCACAACATTCAATGGCTGCTCTCACTACTGCCTTAAAAACTGGGAATAGAAGTATTTAATCTTAATGGATATAATTCTTAAAATGTCCTTTATAATTAGATATTACTTCTTCATTTCCTTATTTCTCCATATCTGAGCCCAATGGTTACAATTATTCCTTTTTTATTTGTCATATTTTATTAAAAGCCATACATCACAATAATTGCTTGTTAATACAACAGAAAATTAAACATGGCAGTAAATACATTATAAAATAGCAATGAAGTAAAGGTGAGAAATATAATAAAGAATGGGGGGGGGCAAGCCTACAAATCTCTAATACAGAAAAAGAATTAAAAGGACTACTGTTAACTATTAACCATCAACCATGAGAAAAATATCATTGCCATATAATTATATACCAATCATTTAACATCACTGTGAGAAATGGTGCACCTTTTCAATTATTTAAACCATAGTTTTTAGTAACCACAGTTGCCAAAATTATTTTCTGGTGATTGTCTATTAAAACAATAAAGCATATCCAACAAATAGTATTCATATGTCAGTGGTGCATTAATTCCCACCACAATTCCAATCCATTTGTGTAAGTCTCCATCATTCTTGTATAGGTTGATAAAACCACCAACAACGTACTACATTAGTATCATCACAGTGACTGTACCAAAGTTTGGAACATAACAAAGGAATCATAATGTACTGTCTACATGTTGAGTAATGAATACCATACATAATTTTGTATTGAACTGAGACATTCTTGATGGAAGGATGAAAATGTTGTATGCTTTTAATACTATCTTTCCAAACTTCTAAAGTGCATGGAATGTTTGTAGAGGTTTCCCATTTCAGGTTTCCAAGGAAAATGACTGTTTGATTCGACAATGATGATACGTTTATATGCAAGATATATTTGTTTTTTTCTAACTAAAATTTTTCCTTGTCATTTTCATTATTACACATAAAATTAATTTCTATTATCTCAGGCATTCTAATCTCACATATAACATAATCATCTAGTGCATATCTGTGTTCTTTATAAAGCACTCAATCTGAGGAAAAAGTCTTTAATTTTCCTACTCATCCATGGGAAACTTAAATATTGAGTCAGATATAATTCTTCATATTTATATGGTCTGAAATGCACAAGAAAGGAATCCAATTCAATATAATTATTTAATGCTCGCAATAAACATGTACTAGATTTATTAATCAAACAGTAATAGGAAATGCACAGCTGTCAAAATATAAAATATTAATTAAATTAATGAATACCATTTCACAGCATACTTCTCTGCAGTTACTAAACACTAGGATATTTGAAGTGCAAAAGGAACTTAGAAAAAAATTACTTTACTTGATTGTACCACATCTGCTTAAGTTTTGTTATTAGATTTTCCACTGGAAAATGAATCATTATGGTTGTTACCATTTTAATGATATTGATTCTACATATCATGGATACTGTATCAGATTTAAATGTATCTGATTTGTGTTTTTCATAAAAATTAGCGTATGTAGGTTCAGTTACCTAGTCATATTCTTTGGTATAATTAAATGAATATGATTTTGTGGTAAAAGTAAATGTATGCAAGGAACTAAACTGAGAAAATACAGTTGTGTAAGCAAACTTACCATAACAGCAGATATAATCACTGCTGTGGTACCCTAAGCTATACGAGTTATATTCTGCATAGGATATAACAACCATCTAGCTTCCAGCACTTCACGGTATTTTCCATGCTCCCAAACTCTTAGTCAACTCAAGGTGAGCTGACTAAAAAGACAGATTTTGGAACCAAGTACTTCAGAGCTTTCATGCCAACAGAGAGAGGGAGGCTGAGCCCTGAAAGAACAATGCTAGGAATAGTAAAAAAATAAATGTCCACACCCTAGCATAAACAACATTTCAAAAAACAAGGGGAATAGTGGGAGAGAGAGAGAGTAGCTACTGTAGCAGTGATCATTCAAACGTCTATTCTTATTTTAAGTTTACTTACACAACTGTACTATGTTCTTGAATTTGATCATTTCTGCAGTAGCCTAAGCTATATGGGTAGATTACCATAGCTTAGATCAAAGATAGATGGGAAAGGATCCGGTAGCCCCAGGAGAATTTCCCTAAAAGCCTGACCTGGACCTGGAAAAGTAATTTAGAATACTTTGTAAAAGTATTGACAGAGGGCCAAGTCACTGCTTCTAGAATACATCTAGACAGTAACTCTTTCCAAAAAGCCATAGATGAAGCCAAGACATTGGAAGAGTGGACTTTGATCCTGGCCCGAATTGTCTTGCTGTGATGGGAATAACAAAAGGTAATAGCCTGAGACAACCTCTTGGAAGTAGTCTGCTTTGCCACATCTTATCCCTTCCTCTTACCCTCACAAGCAATGAGCAACTGATCAGAAGTTCTGAAATATTTTGTCCTGTCAAGACAGTACCTGAGTTGTCTGTGGACATCAAAGGTATGAAATATCATTTCTCCCTCATTCTTGGGTTCGGGAGAGAACATAGGGAGATGGATAGTTTAGCTTAAACTAAACTCAGATACTACTTTATGCATAAAAGCAGGACTAGTTCTCAAGTAAACCATGTCTCTGTAGAAAATGAGATAAGATTGACCCACCATTAGAGCTTCCAAATCAGACAATCATTTTGCAGAGGTTACAGCAATTTGATAACATTTAATAAAACTGTTTTCCATGTTAAGAACTACAAGTCAGCTAAATGAGCTGGTTCAAATGGAGCAGGTGTTAGCTTCTCTAACAGAAAACTAAGATCTCAGGCAGAAGCTACTAGTTTTCATGGAAGCCTCTTAAGCAAAAAAAAAAAAAAAACTTTAAAAACCTTTTGACATGAAAATGCATCGAACGAGGAGGATCCATCAGCAGACGTGCTGAAATGGCCAACAAATGAACCTCGACAGAGGAGTGAGAAAGACCATAGGATAATAACGCATACAAATATTGTAAAACCAGAGAGCAACTAGCCCTGAATGGGTGCTGGTTATGTTTTTGAAACCAACAAGAAAATCTTTTCCATTTGCTAATATATGATTTTCTAGTAGCAGGAATTCTTGGCTCAATTAGTACCTGATGCACATCCTCACTAAACAGGTGCCTAATGGGAATAAAGTCCCTATTATTCAGGCAGTCTGTTGAGGTTGTTTGGGGTCGGGGCATATCAAACACCCCTGACCTTGTGTGAGTACATCCATTCTGTGAGGAAGCTTGTCGTAATTGCCCCTGGCCATTTCCAAAAGGAGTGATAACCACTGTTGCCTGGGCCACAAGGGAGTCAACACAATGATCTTGTAGGATTCCTTCTGAATTTTTAGAAGTATCCTGGATATCAGTGGAAAGGGTAGACAAGCATACATGAACATTCCTGTCCATGGAAAAGAAAAGGTATCTGTCTTTCAGGTCTTCTTGCATGGAGTCATGGAGCAGAAACTTGCCAGCTAATTGCTCAGAAAGGAGAAAAATATGGCTACTTGAGGAATCCCCTCAAGGATGGATCATATCTTGGAAGACCACCTGATCTAGTTTCCATTTGTGAAGGTCTGCCCTTGTCCTACTTAGCTTGTCTGTTAAACAATTTTACTCTGAGGGGAATGCAGGAAGCCTGTAGAGTAAAACTGTGCTGTGAAGCTATATCCCAATCTAACATGGTTAGGCTACAAAGAAGATATGACCTGGTTCCCCCCTTGCTTATTGATATACACATGACTATTGTATCATCTGTAATGACTTGTAAAGCTCCCAGGGGTCAAAGATGATTCAGAGAGTTGAATGCCTTGATCAGGGCAAACCTCTGTTTTATATTTATGTGCTTGCATCTGTCTTTGGTGTTCCACACACCTGGAACATTAATCCCTCTAAAATTGCTCCCCAAACAAAGTCTGCAGTGTCTGTGGTGACTGATTGCTTTGGAACAGGGAGAGAAAAGGAAGACCTGAATTTAAGGATATTTGCTGTCTCCCCCAAGTGA
>NC_056735.1:1389195388-1389197888 GCF_019279795.1 Protopterus annectens | reverse complement strand
ACTGAGGAGATCCCAACAGCCTCAGAGGGTGAGTCTAAACCCCAATCCATAATGACTGTAAGTGCTACACCAGAGGGATCTAGGGTAAAAGATTAGTGGTGGGAGGTACAACTAATGACCACAGCCAAGTCATCCACCTGCTAGCCTGTTGTGGTGGCAAAGGCTGTTTGCTTAACTTTTTCTTTTTGTTGCTGGAAGAAGGACCAACCATGGGACTGACAGTCTGCTGCATAGTCAAGTTGAAAATGAGGCCTCTTTCCTGGGGAAAGCTGGGTCAAAAGTCTCAGAGGAGCATATTCTTCTGCAGCAGGAAATCTCAGAAAGGCTTGATACCCAAACCTGTCTTTTAGTCAGCAAAGCTCAAGCTGTCTATTGGTTTGGCTGCGTGAAAGGTGCCTTAAAGCTTTAGAAGCTGGCCTTCTGTTGCATCCTATGCAGAGGATAACCCATATAGATTAAGCTATGCAGCAGTGATCGATATGAAGAACATTGTTAGATCTCTGTACAGAGGTTTCAGAATATAATTTCAATCTTTTAGATTTTCATAACTGATTTTTTTCCTACTATATATTTGCTATAAGAAATCAGTCTATAATACTCTGAATGTCTTGTACATAATCCTTATCATCTGCATATGCAATATGTGTGATTAGATTATCATTCATAAGTATTTCAGTTACATATCTATGAATTTAATTTACTAAGGGATTAATGGCAAAAACAAAATTGTAGCTGAAAGTGGACACCCTCGTCTTACTCCTGTAGAAAACCGACAGCTAAAAACACCGAACACCCTTACCTCGACACTGCTTAACCGAAAGCAGTAAATGTTGAATGGCCAGAACAGCAATTTTTTCCCAGGGAGCCTGATTCTAAAAGATAAACTGAGCAGGCTCACAGCAGGTCCTTTGGAATCTGGCACATGGTGTACAAGAGAGTACAAAAGATTTAGGATTTTTGACATGAAGTGTTTGCATAGGTATTTTTATGCTCCAAGAAGACATCAAAAAATTGTTCCTCAAGTTGATAGCAAATGTTGGCAGTGTGACAGGGAACAGACGGGTAATTGGGAACATGTTTTTTGTGAGTGTAATGAGTTGGCAGATTTAAAAGATTCCATAGAGAGTACTCTGAGAGAAATATTGAAGGAGCAAATGATTCTTACTAAGGATATTATTCTTTTGAGCTTTGAAATGCCTAGACATAGTAAGGTCATATTATGTTTAATTCTACTGGCTGCCAAAAACTGAATTCAAGATCTAAAACAATTGTACTTGAGTACTGAGTATTGTAAAAGAGATAAAAGTATGGGATGTGGGATATTCAGGAAAGGGAAGGAGTGAGTTATATAGAAATAAATGAAATGTCATACATTTCATACAATACATGTCAAGTGGAGCACCTCACTGGCCATCTTCAAGAGAAATCTTGATGAGTGGATGGGGAATAGAAAATTCACTCCGGGGATCACTCCAGTGGCTCTACTTGACAGAGGCACTGAGAACTAAGGTCGGGTGGCACGATGTCAGGATAATCCTATGGGCTAAGCTTGTAAAGGCTTCATGGCCATTAGCCTAGTACACACCTATGAGCCTATGTGTGGGAGCAGTATAAGTAAAATAATGTTGAGGAGGAGGAGTCAGGTTTAAAAGAAGGCAGGAATTAAACAATTTTTACAAGTTAGACTGAATGACAGTTGTTACAAAGAAAGAAAACATTTGTGTAATATATAATGTATATAAACTATTAATATGGTTTGCCTTTGTCTTTATTAATGTATGCATGCCTAAGCCTTAAATGATAATTTAATAAAGGTGATTTGGAAAAGAAAGAACACCTACTTCAGCCTGTTATATTAACACATATATTTCCCATCTGGGAAAAAATAAGCAACCTGGACAAAAAAATGCACCAAAAGTTATTTTAAAATGGGTGTAGAATTATACAATAAAGTAATCTGGATCTGGCCCTTTATTTCTTCTTAATGCCACTATTCAAAGGTATCATCAGTTGTCATGTCAAAATCATTTAAAAATTGTAATGACGTATTATTAAGCTATTTTTATCAGTCTGCCATGACATATTGTATAACTTAATAAAATATCGGACTAATATCTTATTAAAATCGGTATACTTTGAGGTCTCTGTCCCATCAGAATTCTTAAGTTTCTTACCAATGTTCTTATGGAAGATATCTTTACACAAATCAGACAATTCTCTGCATATTTTATCTTTCAAAAGATAATTATTTTTGAAGCATTCCTTTGTATCTTAAATTTTAAACTCACTTTCACATTTTATTCTCTCTTTGAAAGTTTTTTTCCATAAGAAAATGTACTTATCATAATTGATGGCTGAAAGTTGGTGTAAACTTATCAGCCACTCATCTAATAATATATTATTACTACTATGTAATTTATTTTTATTAAGAATTTGCCAAGGCATCATTTTACTATAAATGTCAGATTTAAAAGCATTCCATTTATATCTGAATGAGGTA